>NC_089862.1:28602844-28622844 GCF_036373705.1 Amia ocellicauda | reverse complement strand
ACATTGGTACCACCCTGTGAAAGTAAGAATTTCCATAAAAGCAATTTTTCTGGGAGGGATCTTATTTTACCACGAGAGCGCTGATTTTTCTCCGAGCGTCATCACTCCGTCCCCCCACACAAACATGCTGGTTAATGTTCAACCTCAGCTCTGCACAGGAAGGACACCTTCACCTCCCTACACTGTGGGCAGTGGGAGGATTGTATCCCTGGTAACCTAATCGGACAACGGTAGACCTGAGAAAGCACTAACCCTGCAAAGCGCTTACTATTGAAATTCTTTTAGACTTGTTTTTTTACTTTTAATCTTTACTTTTTGCTGGAATCGTTGTCGAGGCACGGTGATTGCGGAAAGGAATTCATTCAATCTCCATACTAGCCAGGTGAGAGAAGACCATATACTTTTAATTGATTAAAAAAAAAAAAAAAAGCTCAATTCAAATCTTGGTACTTTGGTGTGAGGCATGATGGGAAAATGGACATGCTTGCGCATACAGCACCAGTTGCTTTGGGACTTGTCCACTTGTTCTTTTTAAGGTATACAGTGGGATGATGTCAGACGGCCCTATATGTCTTTGCTGATGAGTTTGGCTGGCTCTGTCTTTGCTTTAGCATCCATACAACATACACGCAATACTCAATACTCCTTTCCTTTCACCATTTTACTATTAAAGCGCTATTAAAAATACATTAGCTGACAAGTTTCTTTATACTATATACACTGTCTAGGCAGTTTAAAAGGGTGGGTGAGGCCTGCATTTTTCTCTTAAGATCTACATATTTTCCATTGCTGTGTTCCCTCAGTCCACTTATTAGCTCCAGACAAACCTATTGTCTTAAATGTGTTTGTTTTTCTTTTCTTTGCGTTTCTCACTTTGTTCAGTAACAACATGGCAAGCTGGGGTGCTGACATTGACTGGGCGAACCCTGCATTGTCCAGTCTGTTTCCTGATCTCACTACTCAGAGTTTGCTTAGCTGGCAGTACAAGCTCAGATTACAACACTCAGAGAGCAGGAGGCAGGCCCTTGAGGAGAGCCTGGCTAATACCCACAATGCCTTGCGACATCTTTCTGACAAACTACACAGACCAGCTCCCCTCATTGAGCTGGCTACTGAGGACTTGGTGACGCAGCAGAAGGTAGGTTTGTCTTGAATGAATGAATGGCACAGTGGTAAGATCACACTATATACTTATCAATGCAAAATAATAACTGCACAAAACCAAAGTCCAAATTAAATTAAAGAAAGCTCCACACACTCTAGAAAATTGTAGACTCATTGTGCTTGACCTTGATCTTTAACTCTGGCTTAATGACGCTGACATCAATAAAGCAGGCATTTTTCCAAACCTATTGCTTTTAAATGGTCACTCTGCAAAAGTCCCTTTAAAACAAGGAAGCGGAGGTGCTTGTCAGACTGGACAGAGATTAAAATGGAAATCTGGCACATGGAGAATCATCACTTGTACAGGAAGTCCGGCTTGCATCACAGACAAAGCTTGAATAAATGGGAAATAACATTTGGTGTATTTTGAAACAGTACAAATCCACTTAATATTAAAAGAACAATAGCCTTTTCCGTACCAAAGGAAAGTGAAATCTATAAAGGCTATTGAAGGCTTTTTGTAGGCAGTGGACATTTCTATAGCCAGGAGCTTAAATTGGTAAATTGTTTAAGCTGGTCCTCAGCTCTCCCAACAGCCAGGAACTAAGCAGAGTTTAATTAGACAGGGACATCTTTTCAGTAATAGACCACATTTTTCCAACATAGTCTGAATTTAAGAAATATTACAGAAAATGCCATAAAAATATCAAGAGAAAATCAATGTAAACCAAATAAAACTGAAAACTATATACACCGATCAGCCATATCATTATGACCACTGACAGGTGAAGTGAATAACACTGATAATCTCATGGCACCTGTCAGTGGATGGGATATATTAGGCAGCAAGTGAATATTTTGTCCTCAAAGTTTATGTGATACTAAGTGAGCATGTGAGCATCAGAACTGGACCACGGAGCAATGGAAGAAGGTGGCCTGGTCTGATGAATCACGAGTTCAATGTGTTGACTTGGCCTCCAAATTCCCCAGATCTCAATCCAATCGAGCATCTGTGGGATGTGCTGGACAATATAGTCCAATCCATGGAGGCCCCACCTCGCAACTTACAGGACTTTAAGGATCTGCTGCTAACGTCTTGGTGCCAGATACCACAGCACACCTTCAGAGGTCTAGTGGAGTCCATGCCTTGACGGGTCAGGGCTGTTTTGGTGGCAAAAGAGGGACCTACACAATATTAGGCAGGTGGTCATAATGTTATGGCTGATTGGTGTATTTTTCATGTAGTGCAATATTTGTTTTTCACAGTGTAATGTGTTTGAAGATGGTAATGGTTATAAACCAAACCACACTCTTGTCTGTCTTTATGACACTTCTGTTATGGATGAAAGCCAAGTGGCTGATGTCTGCTTTTCAGGTTCTTCTGTTTTGTGTTCCTAGAGTTTTTAGGTATATTGTTAAACTAATTACTTACTTACCTGGTCATTATTTCAACTGGTATTAGATTAATGATCCCTTGAATGCCTGCAGGAACAGCCTTTGCAGGAGCAGACTTTGTGTGAAGATGTGATCAACACAGGTCACACCTCAGAGCACACTGTAAGCGCCCGCCCAAGCCCTACATAGTTGGTTATACTTAGGGACTCAGGAATAACAGGAACCAGGTCCATATTTGTGTATAAAATCAGTAACATTAGTGTCTAATGTTTACAGTCTTAAAATAGACCCATGATGTAATACATTATATATTTTTCCATCAGCAATGTTACTCTTGATGTAATTTTTTATTATTTCCAGATGCTGGCAATGAAAATAGAACATATAAAAGCACTGAAACCCTACAGTCATGCAACAGTTATGATTGATGTGTTAAAGGACAATGACCTGCACAGAAGGTGAGATGTTGAAATATCCAGTCATGTACAATCATCTGCAATTGGATTTATGCCAGTAAGAATAATAATAAACTGCTGTAATATACGCAGAGCTATGGGTGTCATTACTATTTAATTGTAGAGGCAATTGTGCTGGCAGGGAACTGGTATAGATTCTGTTTTTAGGTACACAAACGTGACACAAGGAAACATATTTTTTTTTTCTCAGATATGTTTTTTAATCTTGACAGAGTTCAACAAACTCAGTCAGAGCTCGGGATCATCAGCTGCAAGCTAGATCAAGTGATCAACAGAAAAGAAATGTGCTGTACCTCAATTGTATTATCTCCCAAACCAGAGATACCAGTTTTTGTGAGTACAATACCATAAAATCAATTTGGAATTGATTCTGTGCCCTCAGAAAATAGAAAAGTTATTGTTCTTTGTTAAACAGTTTTAACTGATGGAAATATACAATGTATTCTCATTTACAGATTGATGTGATAATTGGATGTGAATGTGGTGATTTTCCATCACAGGCCAGAAAGTAACAATTATAATAGGGTTACAAAATGAAGATAAAGGGAAAATGTAACTGACACACACTTGGCCTAAGATAAATTGGAAATGATTGGCAAAGGACCTAAAGAGGAAATTAGCTATTCAGCTTCCAGCAAGAATTTCACAATACATGCTGACCAAATTTAAATCTTCATAAGTGCTTTTATTTTTTCCCCCATTGGCAGTGTGGGGTTTTCTACTGTAAATACAATACTGAAATAAAAAATATGTAACAATTCAGCTTTTTTTTCCTTTGCCCAGTAGTGTAACTTGACAAAATGTTAAGCTTTCTGACACCACATGTTTTTGATTTTCCACGTCTCTCGGTTGACCGGAGAGATTTTGTATTAATTGGAAAAATCTTTTTGTGCCGGAGTACTGCAGCCCCAGCCAGATGGAAAGCTGTTGGTGCTAAATCATGAACAGAGCCAGCACAACAGTTCATTTTGTGTCACTGAAAATTATTCCTCTGAAACATATAATCTCGCATCCTCCCTTTTGTCTTTGAAATTGTCCCATGCTAATGTTAGGGTCAGGACTGCCACAATGTTCCACGTTTAATTCCAGCTGGTAATTTACACAATTTATGATCCAGTTCTTCAAAACTGGAGGTCTCTTCAATAATTACAAAAAGTGATGAAACGGTAACATACTAAACAATGCCAGTGATTTACTTCAACCCCTCCTTCACTGCAAATCAGATACAGCTGTCAGATCATTAGAGGCAAAATAAAGACATGGCGACCACTGTCTGAGAAGGTCACACCACCCATAGCTATGGTCATATGTGGCCTACCAACACATAGATACAACTGGCTAGAGTTTAGTTATGGACTGAAAGAAAGTGTATGACTGGCTGATGAAGTGGCTCTGTGGTGGTCAGAGATGTGGGCAAAGAATGAATTCAAGACACCAGTTATGAATATTGTGTGTCTCTTTTGGTAACACAATGTGAGAGTGTTTTCTCTTCCCTTCACCACTTAACTGAACAAAGGTCAATAGTATAATGGTGCCGGATGTGGTTTGTGGGATGTTTGGGGGTCAGAGGAGTTCTTGGTTTGCTATCCAGTTGTGTACAGCTGCTTGTCTGGGTGGAGTACCCACATCTGCACTGCCTAATTAAAAACAGGGAGGTGGGATATTCTTGCTTTAAGTAAACTGTCAGAAACCACTGATTAAGTCCAGTAGAGTGCAGAGAGGGGTCTATACATCATGGGCTTGTTCATGTATCACATGTCCACTATAACAGCCCTCTGCAATTATGTATAACCAAACAACTCCTATATCACACTTTTGCATTTCCTTTGCCTGCTAGGAGAAAAAACAAGTCAGCATTGACCCAGACGTGCTTGGGGAGAACCTTCAGAGAACATCTAAGCTGATTGCTTTTTCTTTGGAAAATAATGAGCTGTTGAAGGTCGTATTCTTGTGCTTTGTCCATATATGGTTAAAACATTACAATAGTACTTAAAAGACAGATGTGAACTTATCCATTATATGAATGTTTCTCAGTTACATTATTTGCCAGTCACACATTCTCCATCCTTGTTTAGCCATATGAAATGGGAATGAAATAGGTATTTGTCTAATATCATACATCTATCAGTCTAGCTTAGTATGAAAAGACTTTACAACTATTTCTATATGCAGCACACAAATGTTCCTAATGCTTTTTCAGCACCTACTCCAGAAAAAAAGGCCCTGTCAAACTGAGAGTCCAAATATAGGTAAACAAAATCTAAAAGACCCTTCCTATTTTCCTTGTCCTCTATAGGAGAAATGTCACCTTGAACAGTCTGTACAGAGACTCTCCGCACACTTGAAGATGACAGAGAGCAGCAAGGAGAAGCTGGAGTCCCAGGTTTCGAAGCTCCACTCAGAGCTCTTTCAAGCACGCTGCCAGGAACACAGACTGGAGAAGGTCAAACTCCAGACAGAGTCGGAGCTCACAGGCAGCAGACAAGTGATTTTATTCTTTTGGCCTTCCTCTCATTCTGTTTTCACCACAAAGACACGTGCATGCTTTTCCTGCCAGTAAATAGACAGCAGCTTTGAAATGAACTTGGTATGGTACTATCTACTTTATTTTTATTTTTATGCAGGATAGTGTAAAACCTGTATTCACTGTGCTGGTCAGCTCAGTTATCTTTGGCTGCAGAAAAAAACAACAAGTGTGGAGAATCACAAATCACACAGTCTAGTATATTTTATTTTGCTACGGACAGTTTGAAGCTGAAGTTAAGGAAAATAACATTTGGCAGCAGGATCGCACTGTGCTCCTGGTGAAATGCAAGGATGTGTTTTTACCCCTCTTTGTTTTCACAAGATTCAGTTTAAGATTAATTAACCATTTAAGCTCCTTTAGGTTTATAGCCAGTGTTTGACCAGACCTGAGCGATGATGGTTCAGATATTACAGTTTAAGTTGTGGCTTTAGCAGTTGAAAGTCAGCTGACAGCTGATTAGTTCTGCTTTTTTGCATATCTTTGCCAGGACAGCATTCTCTGTTTTCTTACTTACCCCATTTAGTTTAACGTGAGGCATGAAATGTGGAATCAATAAATTTTTAGTGGCTTTTATGGAACGTAACCCAGACTCAGATCCTTTTCTTGCTGTGGGGTCTGGAATAGCTTGACTGCAGAAGTTGCCCTTGGCCCAAAGCTCACTGGTGTGCCAACTTTACCCAGGGACTTTAGGAAATCCCTTTAACCCACTTCAAATGTAACCCATTTTCTATGGAACCATGTTTAATTAATTTTAGTTGATGTAAAGGACTTGCCTTTACAATTGAAAGCACAATGTACATGGCAGTTACTGTTGTTGTTTGATCTGGATTGTAACTAAGAGTCAGCAGTGGTCAAGTTACCCCTGATGTACATAAAAACAACTTGCATTTATCCACACTCCAACCTAGAGGGAACATAACAACAAACACGTTATGGTTATGAAAGCTGACTGGTTATGAATAGTTTTTCAGGGATTTCTTCTATTCACTCAGGAAGAGACAGTATACAGGCGTTCTTTACATTTTCATTGCAGAACCTCGTTCAGGTTTGTATGGAATTGCTCAATAATCTGTTATGGCAGAGTTTGGCATTGCTTTCTGACAGCGGCTCATCTCACAGGTCTGACTGCCTGCTCTTAATCTATTATCACCCCGTGATATGGATGATAACCAATTCCAGTTACTCTAACTCTCCCTGGGTGGCATACTTTTATCTTTCTCCTGCTTGTCACATCACAACTGAGGAAACTAATTTTATTCAACATGTCTCTTGGACCACAAAGGGTAATGGTAACAACCAGGAAAAAAGATAGGGTGCAACATGCTCAACACAGCCTGCCAAACTGACACACACAACCGAGTTTAAAAAGGCTTGCAGTTACTGCAATGAAGCTTCTCAGACTCAAACGAATCGAAGTGTAACTGTCACTTCTCAGGTGGCAAGGACATTGAAACAGATCTTCTGTTGCTGAGGGCTTTCAAATTAACCATACTGCTCTTCATTTAGGTCAACGAAAACATGTTACATGAATTAACATTGGTGAGACACAAAATGACATTGTGTGAGGAGCAGGTGACACGCCTGGAGAGTGAGAGGAACATCTCCACAGTGAAGATCAAAGCTTTGGAATCAGAGAGGCAACAGCTGATCAGCCAGAAAGAACTGCTTCTACAGATACTGAAGAAATCAAAATCTCCACAAGGAGTGATTGAGGTCTCCTGCTGTGGTTTGAAAAGGTATCTCACAGTTACAAGATAAATTCTGCTTATAAATAAGTGTTTCTTTTACTATCTCTTTCCTCTACCTCAGTTGCTCATTCCTTTATTTTGTAGAATTAATCTATTTGCATTCCTTTTCTGCAACAGCGAGAGAAGCTGGACCCCAAAAAGCTTTGAAACAGTCCTATAAACTCCTGTTTTATTATGGTAGCAGAGAGAAGTTTACGTGATTCTCAGACATCTGTTTACCATTTAGGAGTGCTGTGGATGTGGAAGCGAAAGCATGTGTTGACTGTGAGAAGGTGGGGAGAGAGCTGAGAGATGTGAAAGTCCAATTAAGCCTTTTGCAGGAAGAGCGGCGGGCAGTGGGCCCTGCAGACACGGCAGCCACCCCCCCACTGCCACAGCCTGCTGAGCTGCAGCAGGAAGAGGTGGGAGATAAGGTAATAGCCAGACGCTGGGTCTCTGCTCCTTTCCAAAAGGAAATCTGCAATTAAAATAAGGCTTTGAAATCGAAGCAATCTGTGGGCTGAGGTCATGGGATGATCTTTAGTTGTGCACCTTGTCCAGAAGCAACAAATGACTGATGCATTCTTGCTTATTTACCCCCAATACACATACTATGGTACTGTCTGAGTGGTGTCACTTCTGTTTCAGACCAGGAAGCTTCTGGAAGTGTGTGAAGAGCAGAAGAAGAGTATAGAGGATTTGACGATTCTTAGGCAGAAACTTGAGCTGTAAGTCCTGAGTCAATGTCTGTTGACATAGTATTAATAACTGCTAGGGGCCAGTAACAAATAACATAAAAATAAAAACATATGAATGTGCTTACGTAACACATCCTGTCTTGTTTTAAGTCATTCAGCACATGCAGAAAGTTAAAGTTCACCCTCTGGTCTGATGATGGCCTATTTTTATTGTTGAGGTCCCTGGAGAAGTTTAACAGGAGGATCATGGGAATCGCAGACTGGGAAGAAATGATAAGAATACTGAAAGTTCAGAAGGAGTTTCTTTCTCAGATGGTAAGTGAGGTTGGTGTTTCTCCAGAGAGTGTTGATTGGCTAAAAATGATTGATTTTGTCATTTACAATATTTTGTTGGGGCAACTATGACGACTCAGGAAAGAACAAACCAACACAGCTACAGTATCAAAGCTAAAGAGCACACAGTAAACTCCTTCACCTTTTTTGAAGTTTTTGAAACATTTTGATCACATGATTCAGTTTTAGAAAAATGTTTTTAAAAATGATGCTGCTGGTTCGATTGTGACTGAATTGACAATTAGAGAACCCCAGTGCCCACGTATCAACCTTTATATCTTGCCCTTTTAATCTCTAGATTCCGTATATTCAGCATTAACAGGATTTAATGCAGTAATTAAGGTTAAATGTCCTTTTGTACTGGTCATTTTGGTTCTGTTAGTATCACGAGTAGGTGGATTAATCACCAAGATGTGAATCTCATGTTTTCAATTATTCCTCTCTTTTTTTTTTTAAATCCCACCAATAACATAAATTCACTAACTAGAGCCCCTGCTGCTTTAGTTGATTTCGATACAGCCTGTTCTCGGAAATGTGCACCATGTCCTCAAGCTTTAGTTGTCAACACTTACTGGTGTTAATATATTGCTTGGAAGTAAGACAAAAACTGCACCAACTTTACATATTATAATTTGAAGAGAAAAG
This sequence comes from Amia ocellicauda, assembly GCF_036373705.1. NCBI lineage: Eukaryota > Metazoa > Chordata > Actinopteri > Amiiformes > Amiidae > Amia > Amia ocellicauda. The sequence goes on along the minus strand of NC_089862.1, from coordinate 28,613,939 downwards.
ACAAAGAAACAAGTATTACAACAAAAACATAATGATAGTTTCCAATGTATTATTCGTCTGTCATTGAAATGTATTATCCATTTCATGCTAAATGGATTAAGCTCATAATTTTCTTACAGGTTATCATCTGGAAAAACTACAAAGCCTCCAAATGATAATGTGAAACAGTTACTGAAATGTGTGTTGCTGTTTTAGGCCTCCTCACAGTTAAGTCTGAAACAGATGGTATTAGAAGGATCTGGACTGAAATGGAAAAGGCATTCTGGGTAAGTGCCATCATGGAACAAATTGTGAAGTCTGTGCTGAACAAACTCACTTTCAAAGTATTCTTTAGGCTTAAGTTTTTAAGACCAAAAATATTCTCTTCTCCTTTGTAAGTTCTTACTAAGCTCTCATTTGAATTGAATGAATGGTTGTCTTATTTTAATATTTGTTTCAAGCAGTTGTTTTAAGTTGTTTATAGCTCATAAATACTTGGAGATCATTCAGTTAAGTAGGTGACAACATGGTTGGAATGAAAACCGGCAGACACAGTATTCCTCCAAGGGTTGGGAACTCTGTTGTATTCTATGCTTTGAATACAATATAATGACAGACAATGCATTAAGTACACATCAGTGTCAAAAAATGTAACTGTACAGGAAGATTCACAAACAAGAGAGAAGGGCACTTTGTCACTGTAATAATAGACAACGTATGGATCCATGTGTTACAGGAGATTAGTGGAGATGGTTTGTGCAACTAAACAATCCCAAATACTCAACTTGGTGTATTTTACATTGCACTACATTACATTTAGATGTGCTGCAATGCAAATAGTGCCCGAAATATAAGAGATTCAAATGATCACTACAATTTCCTGTTTTGAATGGGGGGATTGTTTACTTGCACAAACCATCTACGCTGTGCATTAATCTCTTGTTTTTGGAAAAATTATGAATGTTTATCTAACTTCACATAAATTAAACAAACAATGGGGTGTTTGTTCCCCTTCTGATGGGGACCGATTTCTCCACTACTGCATCATTCTCAGTTTTGAGTATTGCAATTCTTACTCTAAAATATACAACCCCAATTCCGAAAAAGTTGGCACAGTATGGAAAATGCAAAAAAACTAACAAAAAGAGTCATTTGAAAATTCAATTCACTCTGTACTATATTGAAAACTCATTTTTAACACATTATTTGATGTTTTACTTTGGTAATTTAATTTATTTTTGAAAATATACACTCATTTCAAATCTGATGACTGCAACACACTGCAAGAAAGTTGGGACAGTTGACTGTTACCACTGTGTAACATCACCTTTTCTTTTAATAACACTTATTAAGCGTTTGGGCACTGAAGACACCAGTTGGTTAAGTTTAGCAAGCAGAATTTTCCCCCATTCATCCATTATGCATTTCTTCAGCTGCACAACTGTACAGGGCCTTATTTTGCGCTTCATAATGCGCCACACATTCTCAATCGGAGACAGGTCAGGACTGTTGGCAGGCCATGCTAGCACCCGCAACCATGATGTCTGGATGGCAGCATATGTTGCTCCACAATGTGTACATATATTTCTACATTAATGGTGCCCTCACAGATGTGCAAGTTACACATGCCGTGGACACTGACACACCCCCATACCATGACAGACGCTGGCTTTTGGACCTGACGCTGATAACAGCTTGGATGGTCCTTTTCCTATTTTGGAGAACACGACGGCTGTTTTGTCCAAAAACTATTTAAAATGTTTACTCGTTGGACCACAAAACACGCTTCCACTGTGCTACTGTCCATCTCAGATGAGACCGAGCCCAGATAAGTCGGCGGCGCTTCTGGACAGTATTGATGTATGGCTCCTTAACTTGCATCTGTGGATGCAGCGGCGAATGGTGTTGACTGACAAAGGTTTACCAAAGTATTCCCGAGCCCATGTCAGGATATCCATTACAGACTCATGATGGTTTTTAAGACAGTGACGTCTGAGGGATCGGAGATCACCCGCATTCAGAAGTGGTTTTTGGCCTTGCTCTTACACACCGAGATTTGACCGGATTCCTTGAATCTTTTAATTACATTGTGCACTGCAGAAGGTGAAATGCCCAAAATCCTACCGATTTGTCTTTGGGGAATGTTGTTCTCAAAGTGTTGGATTATTTGCTGACGCATCTGTTGGCAGATTGGCGAGCCTCGACCCATCCTTGCTCTTGAAGGACTAGGCCTTTTTTGGAGGCTCCTTATATACTATCATTACACGATTGCCTCACCTGTTTCACATCACCTTCTTATTTCAACTTGTCACATCGCTATTAGTCCTAAATTGCCCCTGTCCAAACTTTTTTGGAACATATTGCATGCATCAATTTCAAAATAAACGTTTTCCTTCAAAAAACACAAATACCTTGTCTTTATACGTTTTTTGTTTAAATACAAGTCAAAGTACATTTACAAATCACTCCTCTTTGTTTTTATTAGCATTTTCCATACTGTCCCAACTTTTTCGGAATTGGAGTTGTAATAATCTAACAATGTAAATACTTGTATAGATTTGTGTCTGTGTTTGTTGAAGCCCACAGAACCTAAATTAACATAGTTTAAGCTTTAAATCCATATATTGTCCCACTCACCAATCACAGAGTCCGAAGCAACAGTGGGTTTACTTGTGACATCCTTGTATCTGGTGATTGGTGGGTGGGGAGAATTTGTGATTTTAATTAAGGCATCAGTACAACTGATAGGACTGTACAAAGCCCAAAGTCATCACTGTGATTATTCCTTTGGTCTACATCTTTTAGGACACAGGTTGATGACCCTGAAATCCCAGAGGAGAAGCACAGTTGCAGCCCAGTGCAGGTACCACATGCTTAAGGAATACTAAGCAGGCAAAGCGCAGACATGAGAGCCATCTCACTTCACAAATAGTGTGTTCTCTCCTTAAAGAGCTTTATGTGTAGACTGAATCATTATTTAAACTATGAGAAAGCTATTAATGTGATGAATACAAAGTAGATGTATTCCAAATCATCTATAAATACAAATATTATGTCCTCTGAAAACTACCACATGGATATGTTTTTATTAACATATTCCAAAAGTGATTAATCTTCTGGCAATTGGCAATGAATGCTCTTCTCCTTGGCTTCGGAGCAAAGACTTCCATGTTGGTGAGCCAGAGCTCAACCTTCAATTAATTAAATATTTGGATGCAACACAAGGTGAACAAATGTCCTGTTCTGGAAAGGTTTTTACACACACACTACAGACATATCTTTTAAAATTTGATCTGAAGAATCCTGAGCATTTCAAATACTGTAGGAAAACAATCAGATTCTTCATTCTTGTTGCCAGATAAATGACAATGCACCCCACAGGGTCATAAATGTTCCTTGTGTTTCAGTCTCAACACAGAGATCAAATTACAAATTGTGTGGTGGGTACTACAGGAAAACCGGTGCAATGGGACTGAGATCTTTGCCACCTGATTTGCATTTGAAAACAATGGTGGCATTAAATGTGTTACACGTTACTGTAAATCCCATAAGAATTCACTAAATCTATACAACGTGTGTTTATGTTGTAAAGACCTCAGGCGAATGTTTGGAATAAACATTTCAATTTTTTTCCTGACTATTGTTTTATTCCTGTCAGCGGTAATTCAGTTTGGCCTCCCTCATTCTATTTATTTCACTGGGAGCCTCAGTGCCAAGTTTTCCATATTATAATGTAACAGGCAGTAACTGAATCAGCGGTGGCCAACTCCAGGCATTGCAGTCTGTGGTAGTAGAGGTTAACGCTTGTGGAAAGTCTGAAGATGCCCAGTTGGGCAAATGATTAATTCACTCACACAATTCACATCTTACAAAATACTAAACTATTACTACTGGACCAGTGTAACATAAAAATAATGCAACCAGAAGACATATTAATTGTATTAATCAGTAGCTGTACTTGATGTCCTTTTTTTCTCCTCTGGTTGCGGTCTGTCTTTTGAGTTTGAAGTAAACCCTTTCCAGATTTGAACAGAGGTATTTCAATCTTCCCCAAAACTCTCTTTATTTGTGGAATTGTTCTGGTTTCTATTCTCTGGTCTCTTCTTGTGTGGCATTTGTTATGTGGTGACCAACAGTGGCGACAGTACTCTAGATGATGTCACACTAGAGCATTACAAAGTTTAAACATAACCACATTTGAATTTAACGAAACTGTTGTGGCTGTAGTTAACAATATAGATGAACATTTTAGGAGTTTTTTCGGACTGCCCGACATCTTGTGTTTCACTGTGGTCTTTGTTTGTGTTCAGGGATGTGAAAGGGAGACTGTTATTGGCCTGGATGACTGTTGTGATGATGAACAGGCCGACATCAACCAGGTACAGCCATGGGCTGATGTAGACTGAATTATAAAGTTGCAAAAGCTTCAGTGCTTCAGTTCATCCAAAAATGAACACAGAGTTCTGACTTTCAACACAGAGAGGTGTGAGAGGAGGGCTATTCTTCATGAAATTACTGTGAACTGGATTTGATCAGCAGGTCAGCACCCAGAAGATAGCCCTTCCGGCATTTACTCTGCCCACCCCCCCTCTACTGTGCTGCAGCATTGGCTTTTGGTCCATAAGCAAGAGATAACGTTTCGTCTGCCAACACCACTGGAAACAAAGAGCAACTAGATTTTTCCCAGATGTTTCCAGTTAAAATACTGAACCAGGCCCAGACTGACTTTAGTCTGAGAGCTGTCTGAATGAGACATCACACTTCAGTTCAGTTCCGATGAAAGAATTTTGAATGCCAGAGATATGGTTTTTGTTGCTAAGCTACAGAAATTATTTATTTTCCCACTGTGAGCTGTGCAGTCTTTTTCATATGCTTTAAAAAACATGTTTTACAGATTACAGCACTTATAATTGAACTGAAACACCTGAGGAAGGCTTATAAAGCAATGACTCAGGGATCACAGAGCCCAGAAGACATAGAAGCAATAAACTGGATACACAGATCCAGACTAATAAAGGTCAGATTTTATTGCTGGGAAATCTTTTGACTTTAGTAATTTTTTGCACACATTACCCACCATTGTATCACAACTTTGAACAGAGCATGGTATAACTGTATGTGTAGGTTCATGTCTATATGAACGCTCTACGTAAGTCGAAAACGCACAACTTGCTCTTTACATATCTAGCATAAAATGTTCATAACTTGGAAATTGGAAATGGGGTCTATGGGAACCTTTTTACACTGAGAATGTTTTACACTGAAACTGAGTAGGAAATTGCCATTGTGTCATCCTCATCATCTCCCTCTTGATTCCAGAACTGCATTGATGCCATCCAGAGCAATGACACAAAGCTGGCCTCCTTGAGAGGAGAGAACAGGAGGATCCAGGAAGCTATCCTCGAAGAACAACTGGATGCGATGAGGGCGGAGGTCATGGCGCTTCAGGACGCCCTTCACTCAAAGAACAAGTCGGTGAGTGACATCTTTTAATATTTATAATTTCCCTTTTACTAAGAAATGTAGGAAGTGATGCTTCTTTTTGTTATCAAAGTGTAAGGCATAGCTCCTAGGCAATATTAATTATTTATTCATAACTAGGGCAGTTTTGGTTTACCACGGTTTAGAAAACAACAACAATATATGCCTAACATCACAAAATCAAAAGGAAACGTTTCAAATGCTGTGACATTTTAACACTTTGTGGTCCAGTTTCCCTGACCGCTAATGTATGTTTATGAACATGTCCCTAGGGTAGGACCATAAATGTTACCAATTATTCGAAACTGCTTTCATTTTATAAAATGTAATATTTAGTGCAGATTCAGGGATTGATAGTTGTAGAATTTGTTGAGTCTTGTTGAGTTTACTGGTACAGAGAAGAGGAACTGTGATGTGGGCCCCCCATAATGATTCTCAGTAACAACAAGAACTGGAGAATGTAAGAGAAACTGGGTCCTATTTCAGTCACACACTTTCAAGTTCAATATCATACATAATGTTTAAAACATAATGATTATAGGAGACTATCATCAATATAATTCCAGAGTTCATTTCTCACTATACTGTAATTCAACGCCTTTCAAATGGGTTAAATAATTTGCTAATGGTTAATCAGTTTCTATAAAGGGAAAAGCCAACCCCCCCAAGAATTAACCTCCCTACCCAATTACACGTTTGAAATACATACAGACCAATAACCATTAAAAAAGCATGTAGTTTTATTATTTCATGTCTCAGTGCCAAGAATACTGTAGGAAAACATGTGGAACCAACTGGATTGGCTACTGACTTGCGTGATCATAAATTATTAGTGTGGGAAGGACATGGCAACATCTGGACTGTATGCAACTTATGGGCAAACAACCAAACGCTTATGTATTTGTTTCCACTTCAGTCTAATATTTCGTTGATTAATCATGGAATTCAGGAAAGCTATGGTGGCAGCAGAGATCTAACAAGACTGAAGAAACAAACTAAACATCCCTATTCAGGTTTTGGTTAGAGTTCCTTGAATATATTATATTAAATACAAAATACAGAAGCGTTAAACCAGTTTTAAACTACAGGTTACTATATTCAGTTTAGCTCCACATACTTTAACACATGGCCATGTACATATTTCTGAAACCTTGCAGATTGCAGAGTTAAACAGTCATTACATTCTTTCTAAAAGGTGGACAGGCAGCATTTAAAAATAGTTATTGTGATACTTGTGTAGCAGCATGACAATGATAAATATCAGTGGCACACAATACATTCAAAACCAGAACTGAAAAGCTGGAAAGGCTAGTCAGTAATCTTTATAATACCACATAGTATCTGTGTTCAGTTGAAATCACAGTGAAGTTGGGTGTGTACTACACAAAGGAACATTCAATTAACAAGGGTGTAACCAATTTTATTTATTTAGATAACTGCAGTATCCCTCTTGACATCATTACTGGAGCGAAAGAATGAAGACCTTCAACATGGTAATGAACTTCAAGTGAATCATTTCAACTGTAAAGGATGCATTGTACAGGTGGCTTGACCAGTCACACAGACACTGAATTATTTAACACTAACCACATACCTGCGAGTCACAAGTACGGTCGACAAAAAAAGCAAATACCGTGAAAATATGCAACTTGGTAAAGTGCTGTGTGCTTTTGGCTATCTTAAATCATAGCCAAAGACTTCTTGGCTGAGGTGAGCAAGGAGGAGAATGTGGACAGTAGAGAGCGGTAGAGTTTGAGGGCAGCTGGGGGTTTGGAGCTCTTCCACTTCTGTTCAGTGGCGTGCAGAGTGGATCGGGCTGAGGGGAGAACGGAAGGGGAGGGACGGACAGGACGAGACGTGAGAGGACAGAGAGAATCATGGGAGGAGTTAAGGCAGGAGAGCAAAGAGGAGGTAGCGCAGTTGACGTACAGATGGGAAAAACAGTCAATGGAAGGCAAGAGCGTGAGAGCAGTGGAGCGGAGATTATGGAGGAAGGTGACAGAGGGATTGGGTGGGGTGGAGAGGGAGGGGAGAGAAAGGGAGAAAGAGATTAAGTGGTGGTCTGAGATGTACAGGGGTGTCACGGAGAGCGACGAAGGGGAGCAGCCTCTAGAGAAGATGAGGTCTAGCTGGCGACCTGCCCTGTGAGTGGGTGGAGACGGGGAGAAAGAGAAGTTAAAAAATGGAGGAGGGTAAGAAATCCAGCAGAGTGGGAGGGATTGGAGAGGTGGATGTTGAAGTCTCCCAGGAGGATGGTAGGTGAGGAGGGAGGAGAGAAGGAAGTCAAGTTCATCCAGGAAGGAGGCGAGTGGACCGGGAGGACAGTAGAGAACTAGAAGGAAGAGGTGAGAGGGAGAGGCGAGTTCCACTGCGTGGAATTCAAAGCTGTTGGTCGAGATGGAGGAGAGAGGGGGGGGGACAGAGAAGAGGAGAGAAAGGGAGAGCAGGAGCCCTGTTCCTCCTCCCCGCCCGGTAAGACGAGGGGAGTGGGACAGGACAAACAGAGAGGATAGGGTGGCAGGGGTGGTAGAGTTCTCAGGGGAGATCCATGTCTCCTTGAGAGCGAGGAAATCCAGTTAGTGGTGGGAGGCGAAGGTGGAGACGAAGTCGGCCTTGTTGGAAGCTGGCGTGGAGGACCGGTGGGACTGTTAAATAGCCCACCTATAACTAATTAGCAGAGAGCACACCTGAATTGCATTGGATTACAGTGCTCTGTCCAGATCCTGCAATCACACCCTAGTACAGCGGCAGCCAAACTAAGTGCTTGGAATGTCTGGAATGCTAAACGATACGTAACTGCCTGTTCTGATTACAGAAATGGTGAAGCTAAGTACACAACAACACTGTACAATCTCTCTACAATAGTATAAAAGGAAATAGATATTCGCATCTGGTTTTGATACGAGTGTACAGAACAGTATTTATTTGCTCAATAGACAAACAAAGGCTCACGCTAGAAATATGTCTTACTGAATAAAGATATGTGTTATGGCATTTCATTACTAAAATATTTCTGGGGTTCGGTGTTCATTAAATACTATAAACCCACAGAGTGCTTTAATTCAAAACCCTTCAATTGTGAAATCTGCAATGATACAAATGTTATGGTCCTTTTTGCAAAACAATGCATTATCATCTCAATGTAATAATCATTGCCAAATTATGAGTGTCAAATAGTTTTAAGTATTTTGTTTATGATTTTTCCCCCTAATTAGGTAGTTGTGATTTATAGCCTGGGATTAGAAGATCAATATTGAGACAAAAACAACTAAAGCAAACTTCATTATAGTTAAAAAATGTTTTTATTATTTATTTATTCATCAGTTGTTTTTTAATCCAGGAAGAATGCAAATATACCCATTCATCCAAGCCCCTCTATTAGGCTTTCTGTGACCAAGAAAACTGTTTGCCAGTTCATGCAATTAGCTTTCAAATGCTGACAAGATACAGAATAGCACAATGGTGTATTGCTCTGACTAAAACACATGTACCGAGTCGCACAGTCCCTGCAGGGAGGACTGTGCTAAGCCTCCTTCCATGCGTTCCCCATCGGCGTCCCCTCTTTGGCAAGGGGGACTACGGAGGGCGGTGCTGCAGAAGTGCAAACAGGCCTCCAGGCACTCCAGCTTGTAAAGCAGATGGGATTCTTTCTTCACAGAGTGTTTTCTGCCACTCTCCTGAACAGCGTTTTCCGTTGCTGCGCCGCCATGTTTTCACAGCTCTCCAGAAGGTTGGCAATGATTAGAGTCTGCTGCGTGTTCTTGGCTCTCACCCAGATCCGCCCGTTCATGCCGATGACCATCTCGAAGGGGAAAGTCTTCTCCAGATCCTTCACGATTTCACTCTGCGGTGCGAGAAGCCTGTGTTTGAGGAAGAGGTGTGTTTTTAAAACCACAAGCGATGACAGGTTTATTTAATGTTTAAAAACAACATTGTCTTCTGTATTCAGGTCACATGAATATTTCAAATATTTTCTATTCACTGGAGACCTCAAAATGTAAGAAGAGACAATTGTTGGAGCACATTTACTATAATCATGCTTGATTTCTATCCAACTGTCAGTTTTTGCAGCATCTGAACACACAGAAGAAACTTGAGGAAGTGAATAAAACCCTGCATTTTAACAAGCTTTACAAAAGCACGAGTTAAACAGTCATAATTAGCTTTCAGTTTGTTAAAACCCACTGTTGTCACACTTCTTACAGTTGCGATTTAGGAACAAGGGTGCAACAAATTGATGATTTCCTTCATATAGGTGTCAGAGTGTTATGAGTGACACTACATGTGATGTATTTTTAAAAGGGGTCTGTATAGTATGATTATTATAATCATTATACTGAGAGTTTACAAAGTGATTTTTATGCAGAATGTTTTGTTTGTGAGTGAAATGAAATAACATTCTCATCTAAATTAATTTGAAGGCAGCTGAAAGAGTCTACCATTGCATTTAATTTAATCTGTAACCTGTGATTAAGGTCTCAACCCATCAAATCAATTGTGCCAAGGCATGTGATCCGTGTCAATTGCAGGACGACAACAGACAAGTACAACTCTGAATAAAGAAGTGACTCGTTACTTGTGATTCTGTTTATCATTTCATCGTCCTTTAAAGTGGATTATTTTGTGAAAGACTGAACAATATTTGCCTTAATTCATCCTGTTTATACTACAGATGGAAAAATAATGTGACCTCTAAAAAATACCGCAGTATTTGGTGTCTGCAGTGCTATCAGCATCGCAGTTGTAAACTAGGCCTTACAGGCGTCTGCACAGGCACAAGGCTGCTTTCAATATCAGGCAGATAAAAAGAAGCCTTTGTTCAGAAGGGCTACAATTTAATTCAAAAACAAGATGTGGCCACTGATCACCAAATTAGCTATCCTGTTAAAAATGGAACAGCTGGTTACTCATTTAACAAAAATGTATTTTGTGGACAGAAAGTAAAGACTTTATTAACCTATCAGGAAGCGACTGGCTTATTCAGTCATGGTGGAAAATATAGTGAATGCTGAGTAATTCTAGTATTCACGTCACTTCACAATGGAACGTCTCACACAACCATTTTAAAGCACAAACTGGAGACTCTGGTGAACCTAGCGATGCAGTTTCCTCATGGGCAATAAAAGCAGCTGTGCTTACCTCCGCACCAGTCCCAGAGACACCTTGAAGAGAAGCCCTCCAGCCCCGAACACCCCCATCCCATTGGCACGGCCACAGCTGTCGATGCAAACCAGCTCCGGCTCCATGTCTTTATTAGCGATTATAAACTGGGAGTACACCAGGTCTCCAACCTGATGGGATATTTCCACAGGATGACACTGATCACAGATCTTGGAAAACATCATTAACAAATTGCTAAAATCATCGGCACCGTCCAACCACCCACCCAACACAGGAGTACAAAAAAGTAGACTTAGAATAGAATTAGAATATTAAAATAATTTAACTCCCAAACCCTCAAATCAGTGTTATCACAATTACAATTATATTTACATCTGTGATGTATTGTACTAAACAATATGGTACCATTCGTGTTTTTTATTTGTTTTGATTGTTGGCTTAATCACCAATTAGGGATGGTTTGCCTGTTCACTATGGAAACTCCAGCAGCAGTTACCTGAACATTAGGTCGGTT